>NC_057804.1:227948644-227956385 GCF_018294505.1 Triticum aestivum | reverse complement strand
AGCACAGGTGAGCGACGGTAGTTCCTTCTCTCTTTTTTTTTATTTACTGTTTTCTATTTTTGTTCTGTTTTCTTTTATTTAATGTGTTTTGCCACTGTTTTGAATTTAAAAATAATTCAAACAATGCCAAAACTCCTCTGGATATTTTATACTGCTAGATGGACTTTTCCAAAAGCTTATAAAATATTTCAGGGGTATTTAAATTATATTCTAATTATATGAATATAATTCAAATTCAAATAGCTAATGAATTAAATCCAAAGTCCCAAAAATAATTCTTTAAAAATGTTCAATATTTTGGTTGGGACCAGAACCCTTACCAAAAATTATCAAACATTTAAGAAGAGCCTTTTGGAGCAATGAATAAGATTTCTAGGGTTTTTGCCCCTCTTTTATTTAGGGTTTTGAGGCTTCCAATATTCCTCAATTCAAGTTTTCAAAAATATAGACATGATGCACACATGAAGCTAACCTAGAGCAATGCCTGAAGCTAGGGATATGACAACTCACCCCCACTAAAAAAGAATCTCGTCTCGAGATTCAAGCGTAGGGTAGGATGAAGGGGAAACGCAAACTAGTATAATCTTCACGATCCAGGTTGCACTTTGAATGAACGTTGTTTCGATCACCATCTTTGTCTCGAAGTCTTGCTCTGAGAACTCCAACTAACATGACAACGAGAGGAAAAGAAAGATCCTAAAAGAATGGTTCTTCTCGGAGGTCGAACAACTCAGGATTAACTCACGGAATGAGACATAGCAACATCTCTCGAGCTGAGAGGCGAAGCACACATCCATAGGAATGGAGTGAAGCAGATGACGAAGGTTCACTAGGTAGACCACAATTTCACGCTTAAGAAGGTGGTAAACGATTGTCAACGTAGCGAGGAGTTGAGTTGCCAAGATACCATAACGATACACCTTAGGGAAGGTGACTCGTAGAGATATCCCCTTAAGTGGCAAAAAGAATTACTTTTGATTCAGAGATCATTGAAACTCTTTAAACCAGCCTAAAACAATTCTCGAGCGATCGTTTGGAGGGGGTCGGTAGAATGGCATACTCAAACTTGGATGATGTGGATTACCTTGTTGAAGACAACGTAATGGATGAATTTGCTTACCACCGGAAATGGAAGAGACCCATGGTAGAATGGCACATTGGCGGTGCAAGCTGGGAACAAAATGCAAATGATGGGAATGATTCTGGTAACTGGGGAAGAACCCAACAATAAAGAGTGAATTCACTGTTGGAGTGGTTATAGCATAACCGAGGAAATCTGGGGCAATCCCAGCTAGTGCCGATGATAAGACGTAGCACTTGTGCGTGCTCTCAAGAACTTGAGCATTTTCCACATTCATCAAGGTTTTACCAACATCCGTGTCAGGGGTCCGGTAACACAACTTACTACCATGATGAATGGTGATGGAGGATGCAGATGCAAAGGAAGATAACACTTTCTCAGATTTCACCTTAGCGAGGCCAAGGAAACAAAATCTGGATGATCGACCGAGAGACATTTAGCACTCCGCTTCTAATGTTCTCCTTGACGTGCTAGTGTATCCCATTCATAGATATGGTTTGATAACTAGAACATCAAGTAAAGGTCAGACTTCGGGAGCAATAGAATCCATAAGGAACAGTTACGGAGGTAAATCCTACGAAATCCTTATGGGGAGGTGGCCAACTTCCTCAAACAAGATACTACAATAATAGGTCTTTCGGCTGGGTGGTGCTGGCCACGACATCCACTTTACCAGTTATCGAGGGACCAATATTATAGTTCTTGGGGAAATGTTCCAACCATCATATCTGCCTGAGATTCAAATCTGGTTGGTGTCAGGATATTTCCAGACTCATCGAGTCTAGGAAGAAAAATGAAAGTTTGCAACACAAATCGATGGGATGACGTTGCGGGATTCTCGAGAAATGGACTACGATAGCGAGCTCCAAAACATGAGCTGGTTCTGCTACAAACAAGTGAACACGATGTCCAAGACAAGCATGACCACAAAGTAGTCTTATAATAAAACACTACCGAGTTCAGGAGGGGAACCATAATCGAGGATATTGAAGTCTTGTGCATGACCTAGGATTAGCACATCAACTCCTTTTCCGTGAACAATCAATCAGTGGCTTGGTGTGCTAGGATATACATATGGAATGGAGGTTGCAAGTCTCCGAACCACAGAATACTTCCCACGTATGCATGACTGACTTGGGATGATTCCAGAGGAAGCAAAACTAACTTTCTCAAATTCACGGCGGCAACTTTCACCAAATGCACGTGTATAAAAGGAAGTCACTCCTTTCATCAACAAATACTTCATGAGCTAGCATTAAGAAAATGCTTTCAAAAGTTTCCAACACTAGCTTAATGTCCAACAAAACCATGGGGGAGATAAAGATGTTGTCAATGGGCTCAACAACAATTCATCTAGGTTTCCTTTTAAAAGGAATTCCATAGTTAAGTGAACAAGTGATAGCATTGGTCAGGCCAAAGATGTAATGGCGTATGCTCGAGGGATCAACCACGAATAAGACAACATTACGAGCATCATTGGTACTGATTTGATTTGACGATAGCCCACACTCAAATCAAAGGATTGATAGGACAATAGGTCCAGCAACTGATCACAGGGACCAATCGATGAAGATACCGTCTTTCTTCAACACACACTACACAAGAATATCCCTTTGGAACGAACTAAGTCAGGCAAGCTTTTATCTTCCAACCCTCCAAGTTGTTGTTTAGCTTAACCAACTAGCTCAGGGATATCTAACACCGATTCTTGGAGAAAAGGTGGTTCACAGGAATAAACCAACTTGATCACGAACTCAACATAGCGGTCAGGTGACAACCTGGTAATACTTCTGAGAAGATATTCAGAAAATCACGAACCACCGGTATGTTACTAAGCTCGAGAACAATCTTGCTTTTCAGGGCAAGACAATATGATCAAATGAGTGAGGACTTGAAATAATCCTAACTCATCGATCGAGGAGTGAACCAGGAGAATGGACTAGGCAGCATGATCAACCTTAGAATGATGATTCAAAACCAACACGCTAAAAATGAAATTATTGTCCTTTAACTACCAAGCAACGAGGTTGCTGGGAGTATTGATTTCACACATCACAATTCATTTGTCGGTATTCCGGTTGCATCAACACGAGGGCCGAGGAATGACTAATGATGGTGAGAAGTATCACTACGTCAAAATTCATGAGAGTTGGTGCAGTTCTCATGACAATTCTGACATAAAGGGGGTAATACTCCAAGGTAGAACAAAACCAAAAGCTGGATTGGCATTTGATCTGCGGAATACAACTACTTTGACCCAATCCTAGATATGGATGAGGTACTGGAGTTTGTTTCTCCTAGTCATTCTGCGATAGAATGGCTTGACGGACCACAAGAGTAATAGACATCGATAAACGAACGCACGCATACTCTTGACTATCAATTGATAGACGAGGGTCAGAATGCAACTAAAGAGAACAACTCAAAGGAACATACATTTTTCTGAGTTGTGGATGCATGGTTTGGCATGCCGAACGAATTCAACATATTTCTTCCGGGCAATCCATGCGGAAAGGTAGAACTGGCAGAGCCATAACATATAATGGAGAACTCATAGAGGGCCTGTTGTGATCTTTTGATCCAACAAACTTCTGCCATAATGGTTCATGGTATTTGGATGAACGAAATACCACGGACTTCAAGGACTATCGCAAAGGTTACTAATATCCTAAAGGAACTATCAACACTATCAACATGAAGTAAGTAGAGTGTATCTCGGGTTCAAAGCCCAAGGAGTAGAATACCTACTACTAAGTGGCATCACGGGATGCTTTCGAGAATAAAGGCCAGAATCTTCACACTAGGACACAATTCATGGCTAGACCACAAGATGATCCCCTAAGCACTTAGGGTCATAATAATAATTCCAACATATATGTCGAGGCAATAATTACCTCAACACACCGATTAGTGTGGTTAATCTGGCCAATGGGAACATCGGAAACAGAAGGAAGGGATTTGCAAATGCATCGGACTATTTAGAAACCTGGGATGACTCGGACAGCATAACGGCTATAATTGCTCAAAAAGATTTGAGACAATCACAAAAATGGTGGCATAACCACTCAGAAGCACAATATCAAGGTTCCGAGATCAACAATTAACATATGGAAGTAGTAGGAACTGAACTGAGACTTAAATCCAACAATCTTATAAGTCTACTGATTAGTAACACGTGATCCTAATAGAAAGAAGAGATAGCCTAGTTCTTAATCCCCGCAGGAAAGATAAGATGACTCAGATCAGAAGGGCATGAGGTATAAGGAGTAAAAAGAGCCTTACGTTCCATCCCACAATCAATTCCCTTATATAACTAAAGAATTTCTAAACTCAACTTCGACCAGTTTGGCTTGGTAATCCTACAGGCAGTCAAGCTCTGATACCAACACTGTCAGGACCTCGACTCAATGCCACATCGATCTAGCATGTAACACCTCATATCACTTCGCGGCCTCACGCACGGTATTCCCACGGGTGTCGCTTTACCTTAGCCCGGGACCGTTTGCGCCTTTTGGCACACGTATATGACAGTGTCGCTAGCATCCATATGATAAGGAGCCCGGGCTGACATGACTAGTCGTAAACCCAAAGTGGCACAGACTTACAGGGACAGACATTCATGACCCAGCATCGAACGTTTCGGTCATCAGCGAGTGAATCCAGGCTGTAGCACTAGGCTAGCAGGACTCCGGTGAACCGGGCTGTAGCGGGCTAACAGGACTCCGGTATTCATCGCGTGACATTTCCCCGAAGGGACAAACACAGGAACGAAGAAGGACACATGCCGGCCAGCCTAAGTGTTCCGGAGCAGTAGCAAGCTACCATGGCTCGGTGGAAACACTAGGAGACATTTCCCCGTAAGAGAGGCTACTAAAGATAAACAACTAGATGGTCAGATCCCACACATACCAAGCATTTCAATAACATACACACAATATGCTCGATATGTGCAAATACAACATGGCATCACAACATGACTCTACGACTCAAGTAATTTATTCAATAGGCTCCGGGAGCGAGATATTACAAACATGGGTCTCATGACCCAACAATCAGAGCATACAAATCAAAGCACAAGCGGAAGCTATCATGTCTGGGTACAGACATCTATAAATGAAAAAGGCTGAGAAGCCTGACTATCTACCAGATCCTGCCGAGGGCACAAGATCGTAGCTAAGGTAACAAGCTAAACGTCGAAGACCACGCGGAAATACTAGTGAGACTGAAGTCTCTCTGCAAAAACATAAAATAGGCAAACGTGAGTACAAATGTACCCAGCAAGACTTACATCAGAACTATCTACATATGCATCATTATCAACAAAGGGATGGTGGGGTTTAACTGCAGCAAGCCAGCTTTGACTCGGTGGCTATCCTGAACTACGACTGCGAGTAACTTTTTTGAGGTGGCGCACACGAGTCCACATATTCACCATATCAATACACCACTATGGATCCGCTCCCGTCTCCCTACGAGAACGCCATCTATAGCACTCACGCTTATCTTGCGTATTTTAGAGTATCCACTTTCAATTGTCTATGAACTGATATAAGCAACCCAGAAGTCCTTTTCCGCGGACACGGCTATTCGAATAGATCATATTAACCCTGCAGGGGTGTACTTCTTCACACACGCTCTCACCACTTACCGCCGTTTACACGACATGTACTCGGCAACCTTCAAGCGGAAGCCCAACGTGGGTGTCGGCCACGGCCTACCTAAACACCTAAGTCTCTAGTCCAGGTTTATCGCCTATTCGGGTTCCATCCATGAGGAGATCCGGCCGGAGTTTCGCTCACAGCCCCAAACGATGTGAACAGGGTTCCGTGACACCAAACGGGCGCCCGGTATACCCGGCCACGTGCCTACCGCATCACAGCCCACCCCTATGGTCAGCGCTGCCCACGGCCTCCAGCATACTACAAACACCAAAAACTACTTGCAACTCCTGGACAGAGGACAAGGGTGATTAAGAAGCCGAGAGGGTCCATTGGTTTCGGGCCCAATGCGTGGTAGTAGCTGAATCATGGATCACAAACACAGAACTCAGTTCCTGAGGACGGCTTCAATGAGACAACCCACCATGTACTCCTACATGGCCTCTCACCGCTACCTTTACCAAATCGTGTTCACACACTTAGCTCACACACAGTAGGACATGTTCACACGCCTCTGATTCATCCCCGATGAATCAGACCTGTCTCAACTCTAAGCAGTAGCAGGCATGACAAACAAACATGAATGAGTAGGCAGAACAGGCCTCAAACAACTCCTACTCATGCTAGTGGGTTTCATCTAATTACTGTGGAATGACAGGTCATGCAGAGGATAAAGGGGTTCAGCTACCGCAGCAAGTAACAGATAAATCGGTGTTGTCCTAATGCATTAAAAGAGAGCAGGAGCGAGAGAGTAGGATTGTATCGGAATGAACAAGGGGGTTTTGCTTGCCTGGCACTTCTGAAGATAACATTGAGTCTTCATCAGTGTCAACGATCACATCATCGGTATCACGTCTATCGAGAGGGGACAGATACCGGCAACACAGAAGGAAACACAATCAATGCAATGCACAATATGATGCATGATCATGACATGGCAAAATGAATGTGTTTTGAGCTAATGCTACTAAAACCAAATTAAATGAAGTTGGTTTGAATCCAAGATTCAAATTCAAACTCCATATGTGGATATTTAAATGCCCTTTATTTGATTTGTGCTAAACAGCAGCTATAAGTTGTTCTAACATGCATGAAAATGGTACACATGGATTCCTTGAATTTTTCTGATAATTTTTCATATATAATTTATTTAATTTGGAGTTACGGTTAATTTTCTATGATTTATTGAAGTTTATACAATTTTCTGGAATTATAAATCATTTCCTAATTTATTTAATTCCAGAAATACTTTACTGCATCAGCATGATGTCGGCATGACGTCAGCAAGTCAACAGGGGCCGGTCAGGGTCAAACCTGACGTGTGGGGTCCACACGTCAGTGACACGGGGGCTAATCCTGCGTTGACTCGGGCTTTGACCCGCTACGGGGCCCGCTGTCAGTGTCTGTGGGGGGTGTTTAGCGTGGTCATTAGTGCTAACTAAATTAGCGCCACGTCAGCTAGTGACGCCGGCGGCCACGGCGACGGCGAGACCTCGCCGGAGTTGCTCGGGACGGCGCTACAGCCCGCGGCTGGTCGCGCTGAGGGCACCAGGGGTGAGCCCGTGCTCCCGCGCATCTAGGGGGACCCTCAAGAGGGCGTGGGGTGGCCGGGGTTCGCCGGAATGGAGCCCGAGGCGGCGGCCGGAGCTCGGTTGGGTGCGGGGTTAGCGCTGCGGCTTGCAAACAAGCTAGCTGCCACGCTAGCGTTGCTCCACGGGTCGTTGCGAGTGCAATGGACGCACGCGCGGGGCCATTTGGTCACCGGGGCTTCACCGGCGACGAGCCCGTGCGGCGGAGCGTCTCGGCTCCGGTGGAGGGAGCGGCTAGGGGGCGAATTAGGCAACGAGGCATGGGGGAAACGATGCAGCGGCTCACCGCGGTTCTTCTGGTGCTGCTGGCGAGGCAGGGGAGGCACGGGGTCCGGCGAATCGACGGAGGGGAGCTTCGGTGGCCGGCGACGGAACGGCGATGGTGGCGGCGTTGCAGGGCTTCCGGAGGGCCG